>NC_060252.1:102461170-102463670 GCF_921293095.1 Ischnura elegans | reverse complement strand
TGAAAATGTTGTCGTTAAAAATGTTGTCGTTGAAAATGTGTTCGTTGAAAATGTTGTCGATGAAAATGTGGTCGTTGAAAATGTTGTCGTTGAAAATGTGGTCGTTGAAAATGTTGTCGTTGAAAATGTTGTCGCTGAAAATGTTGTTGTTGAAAATGTTGTCGTTAAAAATGTTGTCGATGAAAATGTTGTCGTTGAAAATGTTGTCGTTGAAAATGTTGTCGTTGAAAATGTTGTCGTTGAAAATGTTGTCGTTGAAAATGTTGTCGTTAAAAATGTTTTCGTTGAAAATGTTGTCGTTGAAAATGTTGTCTTTGAAAATGCTGTCAATGAAAATGTTGTCGTTGAAAATTTTGTCGTTGAAAATGTTGTCCTTGAAAATATAGTCGTTTAAAATGTTGTCGTTGAAAATGTTTACTGTTGAAACTGTTGTCTTTGAAAATGTTGTCGTTGAAAATGTTGTCGCTGAAAATGTTGTTGTTGTTTTTGTTGTAGTTGTTGTTGTAGATATTGTTGTTGTCGTTTTTGTTGTTTTAAATGTTGTTGTTTTTTTGTTGTTGTTGTTGTTGTTGTTGTTTTTTTGGTTGTTGTTATTGTTGTTGTCGTTGAAAATGTTGTCGTTGAAATTGTTGTTTTTGAAAATGTTGTCGTTGAAAATGTTGTCGTTAAAAATGTTGTCATTGAAAATGTTGTATTTGAAAATATTTGTCGTTGAAATTTGTTCGTTGAAAATGTTGTCGTTGAAAATGTTGTCGTTGAAAATTATGTCGCTCAAAATGTTGTCGTTGAAAATGTTGTCGTTGAAAATGTGTTCGTTGAAAATGTTGTCGTTGAAAATTTTGTCGTTGAAAAGGTTGTCGTTGAAAATGTTGTCGTTGAAAATGCTATCGTTGATAATGTTGTCGTTGAAAATGTTGTCGTTGAAAATGTTGTTGTTGTTGTTGTCGTTGTTGTTGTTGTAGTTGTTTTTGAAGTAGTAGTTGTTGTTGTTGTTGTTGTAGTTGTAATTGTTGTTGTTGTTGTTGTTGTTGTTGTTGTTGTTGTCGTTATTGTTCTTGTTGTTGTTGTTTTTGTTGTGGTTGTTGTTGTTGTTGTTGTCGTTGAAAATGTTGTCGTTGAAAATGTTATCGTTGAAAATGTTGTCGTTCAAAATGTAGTCGTTGAAAATGTTGTCGTTAAAAATGTTGTCGTTGAAAATGTTGTCGCTGAAAATGTTGTCGTTGAAAATGTTGTCGCTGAAAATGTTGTCGTTGAAAATGTTGTCGTTAAAAATGTTGTCGATGAAAATGTTGTCGTTGAAAATGTTGTCGTTGAAAATGTTGTCGTTGAAAATGTTGTCGTTGAAAATGTTGTCGTTGAAAATGTTGTCGTTAAAAATGTTTTCGTTGAAAATGTTGTCGTTGAAAATGTTGTCTTTGAAAATGCTGTCAATGAAAATGTTGTCGTTGAAAATTTTGTCGTTGAAAATGTTGTCCTTGAAAATATAGTCGTTTAAAATGTTGTCGTTGAAAATGTTTACTGTTGAAACTGTTGTCGTTGAAAATGTTGTCGTTTAAAATGTTATCGTTGAAAATGTTGTCGTTGAAAATGTTGTCACTGAAAATGTTGTTGTTGTTTTTGTTGTAGTTGTTGTTGTAGATATTGTTGTTGTCGTTTTTGTTGTTTTAAATGTTGTTGTTTTTATGTTGTTTTTGTTGTTGTTGTTATTTTTTTGGTTGTTGTTATTGTTGTTGTCGTTGAAAATGTTGTCGTTGAAATTGTTGTTTTTGAAAATGTTGTCGTTGAAAATGTTGTCGTTAAAAATGTTGTCATTGAAAATGTTGTATTTGAAAATATTTGTCGTTGAAATTTGTTCGTTGAAAATGTTGTCGTTGAAAATGTTGTCGTTGAAAATTATGTCGCTCAAAATGTTGTCGTTGAAAATGTTGTCGTTGAAAATGTGTTCGTTGAAAATGTTGTCGTTGAAAATTTTGTCGTTGAAAAGGTTGTCGTTGAAAATGTTGTCGTTGAAAATGTTATCGTTGATAATGTTGTCGTTGAAAATGTTGTCGTTGAAAATGTTGTTGTTGTTGTTGTCGTTGTTGTTGTTGTAGTTGTTTTTGAAGTAGTAGTTGTTGTTGTTGTTGTTGTAGTTGTAATTGTTGTTGTTGTTGTTGTTGTTGTTGTCGTTATTGTTCTTGTTGTTGTTGTTTTTGTTGTGGTTGTTGTTGTTGTTGTTGTCGTAGAAAATGTTGTCGTTGAAAATGTTATCGTTGAAAATGTTGTCGTTCAAAATGTAGTCGTTGAAAATGTTGTCGTTGAAAATGTTGTCGTTGAAAATGTTGTCGCTGAAAATGTTGTCGTTAAAAATGTTGTCGTTGAAAATGTTGTCGTTGAAAATGTTGTCGATGAAAATGTGGTCGTTGAAAATGTTGTCGTTGAAAATGTGGTCGTTGAAAATGTTGTCGTTGAAAATGTTGTCGTTGAAAATAGTGTCGTTGAAAATGTTGTCGTTAAAAAT
>NC_060252.1:102453670-102456170 GCF_921293095.1 Ischnura elegans | reverse complement strand
GTTGTCGTTGAAAATGTTATCGTTGAAAATGTTGTCGTTCAAAATGTAGTCGTTGAAAATGTTGTCGTTAAAAATGTTGTCGTTGAAAATGTTGTCGCTGAAAATGTTGTCGTTGAAAATGTTGTCGCTGAAAATGTTGTCGTTGAAAATGTTGTCGTTAAAAATGTTGTCGATGAAAATGTTGTCGTTGAAAATGTTGTCGTTGAAAATGTTGTCGTTGAAAATGTTGTCGTTGAAAATGTTGTCGTTGAAAATGTTGTCGTTAAAAATGTTTTCGTTGAAAATGTTGTCGTTGAAAATGTTGTCTTTGAAAATGCTGTCAATGAAAATGTTGTCGTTGAAAATTTTGTCGTTGAAAATGTTGTCCTTGAAAATATAGTCGTTTGAAATGTTGTCGTTGAAAATGTTTACTGTTGAAACTGTTGTCGTTGAAAATGTTGTCGTTTAAAATGTTATCGTTGAAAATGTTGTCGTTGAAAATGTTGTCGCTGAAAATGTTGTTGTTGTTTTTGTTGTAGTTGTTGTTGTAGATATTGTTGTTGTCGTTTTTGTTGTTTTAAATGTTGTTGTTTTTATGTTGTTGTTGTTGTTGTTGTTATTTTTTTGGTTGTTGTTATTGTTGTTGTCGTTGAAAATGTTGTCGTTGAAATTGTTGTTTTTGAAAATGTTGTCGTTGAAAATGTTGTCGTTAAAAATGTTGTCATTGAAAATGTTGTATTTGAAAATATTTGTCGTTGAAATTTGTTCGTTGAAAATGTTGTCGTTGAAAATGTTGTCGTTGAAAATTATGTCGCTCAAAATGTTGTCGTTGAAAATGTTGTCGTTGAAAATGTGTTCGTTGAAAATGTTGTCGTTGAAAATTTTGTCGTTGAAAAGGTTGTCGTTGAAAATGTTGTCGTTGAAAATGTTATCGTTGATAATGTTGTCGTTGAAAATGTTGTCGTTGAAAATGTTGTTGTTGTTGTTGTCGTTGTTGTTGTTGTATTTGTTTTTGAAGTAGTAGTTGTTGTTGTTGTTGTTGTAGTTGTAATTGTTGTTGTTGTTGTTGTTGTTGTTGTCGTAATTGTTCTTGTTGTTGTTGTTTTTGTTGTGGTTGTTGTTGTTGTTGTTGTCGTAGAAAATGTTGTCGTTGAAAATGTTATCGTTGAAAATGTTGTCGTTCAAAATGTAGTCGTTGAAAATGTTGTCGTTTAAAATGTTGTCGTTGAAAATGTTGTCGCTGAAAATGTTGTCGTTAAAAATGTTGTCGTTGAAAATGTTGTCGTTGAAAATGTTGTCGATGAAAATGTGGTCGTTGAAAATGTTGTCGTTGAAAATGTGGTCGTTGAAAATGTTGTCGTTGAAAATGTTGTCGTTGAAAATAGTGTCGTTGAAAATGTTGTCATTAAAAATGTTGTCGATGAAAATGTTGTCGTTGAAAATGTTGTCGTTGAAAATGTTGTCGTTGAAAATGTTGTCGTTGAAAATGTTGTCGTTGAAAATGTTGTCGTTAAAAATGTTTTCGTTGAAAATGTTGTCGTTGAAAATGTTGTCTTTGAAAATGCTGTCGTTGAAAATGTTGTCAATGAAAATTTTGTCGTTGAAAATTTTGTCGTTGAAAATGTTGGCCTTGGAAATATAGTCGTTTAAAATGTTGTCGTTGAAAAAGTTTACTGTTGAAACTGTAGTCGTTGAAAATGTCGTCGTTAAAAATGTTATCGTTGAAAATGTTGTCGTTGAAAATGTTCGCTGAAAATGTTGTTGTTGTTTTTGTTGTAGTTGTTTTTGTAGTTATTGATGTTGCCGTTTTTGTTGTTTTTAATGTTGTTGTTTTTTTTGTTGTTGTTTTTGTTGTTGTTGTTTATTTGGTTGTTGTTGTTGTTGTTGTCGTTGAAAATGTTGTCGTTGAAAATGTTGTTTTTGAAAATGTTGTCGTTGAAAATGTTGCCGTTAAAAATGTTGTCATTGAAAATGTTGTCGTTGAAAATGTTGTCGTTGAAATGTGTTCGTTGAAAATGTTGTCGTTGAAAATGTTGTCGTTGAAAATGTTGTCGTTGAAAATTATGTCGATCAAAATGTTGTCGTTGAAAATGTTGTCGTTGAAAATGTGTTCGTAGAAAATGTTGTCGTTGAAAATTTTGTCATTGAAAAGGTTGTCGTTGAAAATGTTGTCGTTGAAAATGTTATCGTTGATAATGTTGTCGTTGAAAATGTTGTCGTTGAAAATGTTGTTGTTGTTGTTGTCGTTGTTGTTGTTGTAGTTGTTTTTGAAGTAGTTGTTGTTGTTGTTGTTTATTGTTGTTGTTGTAGTTGTAGTTGTTGTTGTTGTTGT
Organism: Ischnura elegans; assembly: GCF_921293095.1. Taxonomy (NCBI): domain Eukaryota; kingdom Metazoa; phylum Arthropoda; class Insecta; order Odonata; family Coenagrionidae; genus Ischnura; species Ischnura elegans. The sequence goes on along the minus strand of NC_060252.1, from coordinate 102,453,859 downwards.
TGTTGTTGTTTTCGTTGTTTTTCTTGTTGTTGTTGTTTTTGTTGTTGTTGTTGTTGTTGTTGTTGTCGTTGAAAATGTTGTCGTTGAAAATGTTGTCTTTGAAAATGTTGTCGTTGAAAATGTTGTCGTTGAAAATGTTGTCGTTGAAAATGTTGTCGTGTAAATGTTGTCGTTGAAAATTTTGTCGTT
>NC_060252.1:102438670-102448670 GCF_921293095.1 Ischnura elegans | reverse complement strand
AATGTTGTCGTTGAAAATGTTATCGTTGAAAATTTTGTCGCTGAAAATGTTGTCGTTGAAAATGTTGTCGAGGAAAATGTTGTCGTTTAAAATGTTGTCGTCGAAAATGTTGTCGTTGAAAATATTGTCGTTTAAAATGTTGTCGTCGAAAATGTTGTCGTTAAAAATGTTGTCGTTGAAAATGTTATCGTTGAAAATGTAGTCGTTGAAAATGTTGTCGCTGAAAATGTTGTTGTTGTTGTTGATATTGTTATTGTAGTTGTTGTTGTTGTTGTTGTTGTTGTTGTTGTTGTAGTTGTTGTTGAAGTTGTTGTTGTTGTTGTTGTTTTTAGTAGTTGTTGTTGTATTTGTTGTTGTTGTATTGTTGTTGTTGTCGTTGAAAATGTTGTCGTTGAAAATGTTGTCTTTGAAAATGTTGTCGTTTAAAATGTTGTCGTTGAAAATGTGTTCGTTGAAAATGTTGTCATTGAAAATGTTGTCGCTGAAAATGTTGTCGTTGAAAATGTTGTCGTTGAAAATGTTGTCATTGAAAATATTGTCGTTGACAAGGTTGTCGTTGAAAAGGTTGTCGTTGAAAATGTTGTTGTTTAAATGTTGTTGTTGAAAATTTTGTCGTTGAATATTTTGTCGTTGAAAATGTTGTCGTTGAAAATGTTGTCGTTGAAAATTTTGTTGTGAAAATGTAGTCGTTGAAAATTTTGTCGTTGAAATTGTCTTCGTTGAAAATGTTGTTGTTGAAAATGTTGCTGTTGAAAATGTTGTTGTTGAAATTGTTGTTGTTGAAAATGTTGTTGTTGAAAATGTTGTTGTTGTAATTGTTGTTGTAGTTTTTGTTGTCGTGTTGTTGTTGTTGTTCTTATTGTTGTTGTTGTCGTTGTTGTTGCTGGTGTTGTTTTTGTTTTCGTTGAAAACGTTGTCGTTAAAAATGTTGTCGTTGAAAATGTTGTCGTTGAAAATGTTGTCGTAAAAAATATTGTCGATGAAAATGTTGTCGTTGAAAATGTTGTCGTTGAAAATGTTGTCGTTGATAATGTTGTCGTTGAAAATGTTATCGTTGAAAATTTTGTCGCTGAAAATGTTGTCATTGAAAATGTTGTCGAGGAAAATGTTGTGGTTTAAAATGTTGTCGTCGAAAATGTTGTCGTTGAAAATATTGTCTTTAAAAATGTTGTCGTTGAAAATGTTGTCGTTAAAAATGTTATCGTTGAAAATGTTGTCGTTGAAAATGTTGTCGTTGAAAATGTTGTCGTTGAAAATGTTGTCGTTGAAAATGTTATCGTTGAAAATGTTGTCGTTGAAAATGTTGTCGTTGAAAATGCTGTCGTTGAAAATGTTGTCGTTGAAAATGTTGTCGTTGAAAATGTTGTCGGTTGAAAATGTTATCGATAAAAATGTTGTTGTCGAAAATATTGTCGTCGAAAATGTTGTCGTTGAAAATGTTGTCGTTGAAAATGTAGTCCTTGAAAATATTGTCGTTGAAAATGTTGTCGTTGAAAATGTTGTCGTTGAAACTGTTGTTGTTGAAAATGTTGTCGTTGAAAATGTTATCGTTGAAAATTTTGTCGCTGAAAATGTTGTCGTTGAAAATGTTGTCGAGGAAAATGTTGTCGTTTAAAATGTTGTCGTCGAAAATGTTGTCGTTGAAAATATTGTCGTTTTAAATGTTGTCGTCGAAAATGTTGTCGTTAAAAATGTTGTCGTTGAAAATGTTATCGTTGAAAATGTAGTCGTTGAAAATGTTGTCGCTGAAAATGTTGTTGTTGTTGTTGTTGTTGATATTGTTATTGTAGTTGTTGTTGTTGTTGTTGTTGTTGTTGTTGTTGTAGTTGTTGTTGAAGTTGTTGTTGTTGTTGTTGTTTTTAGTAGTTGTTGTTGTATTTGTTGTTGTTGTATTGTTGTTGTTGTCGTTGAAAATGTTGTCGTTGAAAATGTTGTCTTTGAAAATGTTGTCGTTTAAAATGTTGTCGTTGAAAATGTGTTCGTTGAAAATGTTGTCATTGAAAATGTTGTCGCTGAAAATGTTGTCGTTGAAAATGTTGTCGTTGAAAATGTTGTCATTGAAAATGTTGTCGTTGAAAATGTTGTCGTTGAAAAGGTTGTCGTTGAAAATGTTGTTTAAAATGTTGTTGTTGGAAATTTTGTCGATGAATATGTTGTCGTTGAAAATGTTGTCGTTGAAAATGTTGTCGTTGAAATTGTCTTCGTTGAAAATGTTGTTGTTGAAAATGTTGCTGTTGAAAATGTTGTTGTTGAAAATGTTGTTGTTGAAAATGTTGTTGTTGTATTTGTTGTTTTTGTTGTTGTTGTCGTGTTGTTGTTGTTGTTCTTATTGTTGTTGTTGTCGTTGTTGTTGTTGTTGTTGTTGTTGTTGTTGTTGTTGCTGGTGTTGTTTTTGTTTTCGTTGAAAACGTTGTCGTTGAAAATGTTGTCGTTGAAAATGTTGTCGTTGAAAAGGTTGTCGTTGAAAATGTTATCGTTAAAAATGTCGTCGTTGAAAATGTTGTCGTAGAAAATGTTGTCGATGAAAATGTTGCCGTTGAAAATGTTGTCGTTGAAAATGTTGTCGTTGATAATGTTGTCGTTGAAAATGTTGTCGTCGAAAATATTGTCGTTGAAAATGTTGTCGTTGAAAATGTTGTCCTTGAAAATGTTTTCGTCGAAAATGTTGTCGCTGAAAATGTTGTCGTTGAAAATGTTGTCTTTGAAAAAGCTGTCGTTGAAAATGTTGTCGTTGAAAATTTTGTCGTTGTAAATGTTGCCCTTGAAAATGTTGTCGTTAAAAATGTAGTCGTTGAAAATGTTGTCGTTGAAACTGTTGTCGTTGAAAATGTTGTCGTTGAAAATGTTTTCGTTGAAAATGTTGTCGTTGAAAATATTGTCGCTGGAAATGTTGTTGTTGTTGTGGTTGTAGTTGTTGTTGTAGTTATATTTGTTTTTCTTGTTGTTGTTGTAATTGCTGTTGTTGTTTTTGTTGTTGTTTTTGTTGTTGTTGTTGTTTTTGTTTTGTTGTTGTTGTTTTTGTTGTTGTTGTTGTTGTTGTCGTTGAAAATGTTGTCGTTGAAAATGTTGTTTTTGAAAATGTTGTCGTTGAAAATGTTGTCGTTAAAAATGTTGTCATTGAAAATGTTGTCGTTGAAAATGTTGTCGTTGAAATGTGTTCGTTGAAAATGTTGTCGTTGAAAATGTTGTCGTTGAAAATTATGTCGTTCAATATGTTGTCGTTGAAAATGTTGTCGTTGAAAATGTGTTCGTAGAAAATGTTGTCGTTGAAAATTTTGTCGTTGAAAAGGTTGTCGTTGAAAATGTTGTCGTTGAAAATGTTATCGTTGATAATGTTGTCGTTGAAAATGTTGCCGTTGAAAATGTTGTTGTTGTTTTTGTCGTTGTTGTTGTTGTAGTTGTTTTTGAAGTAGTTGTTGTTGTTGTTGTTGTAGTTGTAGTTGTTGTTGTTGTTGTTGTTGTTGTCGTTGTTTTTCTTGTTGTTGTTGTTTTTTTTGTTGTTGTTGTTGTTGTTGTTGTCGTTGAAAATGTTGTCGTTGAAAATGTTGTATTTGAAAATGTTGTCGTTGAAAATGTTGTCGTTGAAAATGTTGTCGTTGAAAATGTTGTCGTTGAAATGTTGTCGTTGAAAATTTTGTCGTTCAAAATGTTGTCGTTCAAAATGTTGTCGTTGAAAATGTTGTCGCTGTAAATGTATTCGTTGAAAATGTTTTTTTTTATTATTATTATTATTATTATTATTATTATTATTCTATGGGCGGTTTTTTTAAAAGGTTTTAAAAGTTTTCCATCGTCACCTTGTTTTATTTCTCAATAAAATCATCATTTTCAGTCATTATTCTTTTTTTGCATATCTTCTCCGCCTTTGCACTCTCTGAAGGGGAGGGCCGCGCACAGGGGAGGTCCGCCGAAGGGGCTGGTTACCGCAACCTTGGACCCCATCCCTCCGCGCATGTGGCCTCCCCTTCCGAGTGGTTAATGCCTCCGTGTGGTTCCGCCCTTGTTACTTCATTCTTTCTTCTCTATGGCGCCATCTTCACTTTTAAAATTGTGTCCCCTGACTCCGTTTCTTCCACTTCAGAAAGGACACCGCTCTGACACCACAAGTCAATAAAAGATTTTGTGTCGCCCTTGCATTTATGATATATATACTCCCTCCTGATTCTTCTTTCGATTCCTTTTTTTAAGTACTCGGCGTATGTTTTTTGAGCCGACCTTTCACCTTTTTCTGTTGCTGTAAAACAATGATATATGCTTGCCTTTGTTTCGGCTATAATGAAGTTTGCCAGTAAATCTCGCTTAGTATAGCCGCCCCTTTCAGGAGGTCTCCCCCTGTGTAATTCCAGTGCGCTCCTCACCCTGCAGCCCGTGACTCCTTTTATCCACTCCTTTGCTGTCCGCCATACCTCTCCGGCCTGTCTGCAGTCGTAGAGGATGTGCCAGGCCGTGGCCTGGCTTCCGGGGCATGCTCTGCACACTGAGTTTTCTCGCAATCCCGACCGCGACAGGAAAACGGCGTCTGCCAGGCGATCATGTGCCAGTCTCCAAGACACCTCCCCCTCCCTCCCCAGGACTGGCGCCGTCCAGAAGGCTTTCCAGCACGTAGACTCTCCCCATATGCCGTCCTTGTAGGGCCACTTCTCTTTGTTTTTTTTGGCAACGATTTCTCGGTAAATATCGCTTTTGTGTATGGGAAACGTTCGCGTTCGCTTCGACAGCTCGCTCCGGAAACCGAAGGGGAGAGATTCCTCCGTCGGGGGCCAAGATGTGGGGAGAGGTCCTCCGTTTTCCCCGGACCTCACGTCCATTGTGTCGAGGGCGCTTTTCACTGAGGAGTAGAAACCGTTCCTCTTAGGCCTGGTCTCGAGGAAGTAGGAAACGAAGATTTTCCACGGTTGAACTTCACCTGTGACGTACCGTTGAAAGAAATTTATCCTCATAGCGGTAATTTTTGCCTGCACGTCAGTCAGCCCCAGTCCTCCGCACCCGAGCGGGGCCGTCAGCACGGCTCCGGCAACCCAGTGTTTTCGGCCCCTACCCCACACAAAATCCGTGAGGGCGGCTTGCACCCGCCGGATGCATTGAGGGCTAATGCATTGGGTCTGTAGGCGGTACCAGATGGTCGGGGCCACGAACTGATTTACGACCCTTGTCCTTCCTCTCACGGAAAGGGCCCCTGAAGCCGCTTCCCACCTCCTCAATCCGTTTTGAATTTTTACCTCCAGGTCTTCCTCTAGTCCTTCTCTCTCTTTGATGGTGTCATTTTTAAAAACCACTCCGAGGAATCGGGCACCTTCGGTGGAGATCGCGAAGGGTCCGAGCATATCCGTGCGCCCGCGCCAGGACCCGACGTACATCCCTTCAGTCTTGTTCTCGTTTAGTTCTGCTCCCGAGAGGGCGGCGTACGAATCGAATGATTTTATCACATTTCTTACAGCGTTGTTCTCCGAAATGAATAAAGTTACGTCATCCGCGTATGCTGATAGCGTAATATGTGCTTCTTGAGTGGGGAGTGGAAAACCTGTAATTTTAGTTTTTAGGATGTGGAGTAGTGGCTCCAGGGCCAGTGCGTACAGCTGGCCGGAGAGCGGACATCCTTGTCTTATGCCTCGCTTAAAGGGGATTGGAGGAGTCAGACTATTGCCAACCCTAACGAGGCATGATGCGTCCTCGTAAATTGTACTTAAAGTTTTTATGAAATTTTCGCCAAAATTCATGCGTCTCAATACATTGAATAAAAAATCATGGCGAACTTTGTCGAAAGCGCCTTTTTGGTCCAGACTTAATATGGCCAGTGGAGAATTAGTTTCATTCGCATATGCGATAATGTCACGAATTAGGGACAGGTTATCTAAGATGGTTCTGCCTGTGACGCCGCACCCTTGCTCGGGGGATACCACCTCTCGCATTGCCGACGACAGTCTCATGGAAAGGGCCTTCGCAATTATTTTGTAATCGGTGGTGGTGATCGAGATTGGTCTCCAGTTCTTCAAATTTGTTCTGTCTCCTTTTTTATGAATTAAATTCAGAACGGCCCATCTGCTGGAGATAGGGAGCATGCCTCTCTCTAGGCTCGCGTCGACCATTGACGCGAAGGGCTTCGCGAGGAGAGTCCAAAAGGTCTTATAGAATTCGGACGTTAGGCCATCGATTCCTGGTGCTTTCTTTCGGTTCAAGCTGTAGAGTGCAGTGCGGAGATCCTCTGGGGTCAGGGGCGCCTCCATCCGCGCTTTACTCTCCGCCGTCAATTCCGGCTGCCGCCGCGAAAGAATAATAAAATCGTCCTCCTGCAGCTCTGAGTCTGTCTGTACGGGGGCTTGAAAGACTTTTTCATAATAGTCTTTTACGTACTTCACAAGATGCTGCTGTTCGGAGAGGATAGTGCCGTCGTCTGTTTCCAATGACGTCAGGGGGGGTCGATGCATCCGTGTCACCGATCTTGAGAGAGCAGTCCCCAACGGATTCTCCGAAGACGCTATCTCTTCCCATCCCTCGATCGCCGTCGCTCTCTCGCCTACCTCCTTGTACGTGCGCCTTATTTCTTCCCTCGCCTTCATCGCCTCCTCTCCTCGAGTCGTCGCCTCCGTCGCCTCGAGCGATCTCATGTGGGATATGTTTCGGTCTTTACTAAGGCGTACATAAATCCTGGTGGCGGCTCTAATCTCAGATTTTAAAGTTTCCCACGCGACGACGGGGTCCCCGCTCTCGTGGGTAGACGTCACTTCCTCGATAATTGTCGACATGAATTCGACAAATTCTTCGTTATCAAGTAAGTAGTTGTAGAATTTCCAGTACGGGGGAGGTGGTTTTATAACATCCTGGATGGTGAAGTCTATGGATAGAGCCATGTGGTCCGAGAACGAGGCTCGCCTTTCGATGGAGGATATTTTCTGTATGTTGTCTGTGTATATCCTGTCCAGGCGGGATGCAATATTGGGGTCGGCCGCAGAGTGGTACGTATACCCTTCCCTCCTTCCGTGCCTTTCCCTCCATACGTCTGATAGAGAGTGCTTCCTAATGAGTGCGGCGAGACGCCTCGCCTTCGTAGGCTCCCTCTCTATCCTCGATGAGCGGTCGTGACGAGGCGACAGCGTGCAATTATAATCACCAGCCAGTATGGTGAGATCTGGATGATAGTCTTCCGCCCTCCCTTGCTCGAGTGCGTCGTCCATCTTCCGTATCACTTCACCAGCTATGTCCTTGTCGTTAGGTATGTAGCTGTTAATAACGCGTAAGGTGGAGCCTGAGCTAAATTCGAAACGATGCTCTGTAGCATGCCCCGGATAGATGGTGTTTTCCTTCGTTATGTTGGGGGCGAGGTTCTTTTTTATTGCGATGCCAGTTCCCGCGGCTGCTCTGTGGGTGGGGTTGAGGCTGAAAGAATAGCCGAGGCTGCGGAGGCAGGGTTGGAGATGGTCCGCGTTTGTTTCCTGCATAAGTAGGATATCTGGTTCCCAACGCTGGATGAAAAATTTGAGCTGTTGACTTTTTACGTTGCTGGCTACAGAACGCACGTTTAGGGTGGTCAGGTTGATGGTCTTCCCTCTGACGGACGTCATTGATTATGCGGTGGTTTGTTAGTTAGGGCCTTAAAAAACCTGTGGATCCTCATATCTAACGCAACATCTTTAACCGCTTTCTTCTCGACAAGCTCTCTCAACGTTTCGACGAGGGCATGCGTGTCTGAAAAAAAATTCTTAGCCATGTCCGTAATGTTCTTCTTTCCTTTCGTTTCTTTCAGGAATAAAATGAGTTTTGGACTATCTAAAAATCCTTCTTGTGGATGGTTGTTGAGGTAATCTTCTATCTCTTTGTATCCCCGTTCATCGGATGGGGTGGGGATTAATCGTTTTCTTTGGGGAGACGTTCTTTCCTCCGCCCTGACGTGTTTCCTTTTTGTTTGGCCTTGCACTTGAGAGAGGCTAGTTGGTGCGTGCGGGTTGTTTGTTTGATGACCTTCCGTTGCTGCTTCGGTGGCGTGGGAATCAAGATTATGGTCTGTGGCAACCAATTCGTCCGAGGAGGGGTTTTTTGCGGCGTGTTGCGTGGGTAAAGGTAGCGGGGTGGAGTGAGAAGTCTTGGTCTCGGGGGGCGTGTCGCTGCCGTCATTTTTTTCATGATTGGCAACGTCCGCTTCCTCGGTGGGGTGAGGAGGGAGAGGAATTGGGGTGATAATATTTTTTTTCGGCGCTATGATTTGGTGATCTGCACCTCCGGGGGTGGGGGTCTTAAGTGATGCGGCCGGCGCGTCATTATTATGTTGTTTTTTGCCGTCGTTTATGCGAGGGTTAAAATTCGCCCTGCTTTCCCTTGCCTGGTCGAGATTGGCCTTGCAGGCGGAGGCAAAATGTCCGTCTTCGTTGCATCTAAAGCACCGAGGGTCATTAAAGTTGAAGAAAATTCGGTGCTTGGCGGGGCCGAAATCCAAGAGCAGCGACTCGGGTACAATCACACCTTCCCGACGTACGATGAAGACCTGCTTCCTCCACGACTCGACGTGGCTTAGATCATCTCTTTTTATTCCCACGCCCAGGGTGGTGACGGGGCTCACGACTCTTCCTATTTGGGAGATAATTTCCAACAAATCGGGAATCGGGAATTCTGGGGGCACGTTTGAGACGACTAGCCGCTCCACTTGCTGAACCATGCGGTTCGCAATTAAAAAATTATTCATTATGGTGAGACCTCCTTTATTCATCATGAAGTCGTTTAAAATGTCTTCATTCTTCAAATAGAAACAAACGCGATCCCCTGGAAGTTTTGTGGCGTGCGTTATCTGTCTCCCGCCCACCTCTTCGGCCATCGCCTCGATGTATTGGGCTATGGGAACGCCTGGGAGGCCGTTGAAAATAATTCCCGTCTTCCTTGTGGGGCCCGATTTCAATGGTATTATTTTTTTCGTTACGAATTTAAAAGGTTGGGGTGGGTTATCGCCGTTGCTTTGGGCTTGTCGATTTTCCTTCCCTCCCGTCACCCGCGCGTAGCTGACTAACGGTCTGCCCCGTTGGGGTGCGTCGCTAATGCTCGCGGCTTCGCCTTCGCATCGAATAGGGTCCGCCCCGCTTACCGCACTCGATCCCCCTCCCCTTGCCGTCGCCGCGAGCGAGCGTGGCCTCGTCTCAGCTGAAGAGGTGATTTCCCCATCCCTCGTCGCCTGAGTAATGGGGAAAGCGGTGTCCGGGGGACGGCTTACGTCACGGGCATCGGAACTTTGAGTATCTATGGCTCCACTACTTGCATGGACAAATGAATTATGATTTCCGTAATTAATTTCGGTCGGTGAAACTTTGCCAGTGATAGAAGAGAAAGGGAGTGAGCGGACACCGATAGTTGTCGGAATGCGCCTTACTGTGGTAGTTAAAATACCGCCTTCGCGGCGCAATACTGTCGTCGGCGATTTTATTTCGTCATTTAGTGACTCCAGGGATAATGACAGATTACGTGAACTTCTGTAATTAATCGGAGGGGCTGTAGTGGCAACCTGAGCACGTCTCTGAGGTGACGACGGAGCACTTCTTACCCTCCTATCGTTAGTCGTGTCGCCGAGTTGACTGGAAGACGGAGACATCCTCCTTGGTGAATGCGGTGGGCTGATCATCTTCGACATAATGTCTGGTGAGTTGATAATTGCAGTATATCCGATACAATTGTTGTCTCGGTGTGAAAAAGAAGAGCACTTTGCTGGTCTTCTCGTTTCCTCTCTCACCGACTCCGAGGTGTCGGCGAGGATGGGTAACGAAACGGGATCCAAGATTTGACGCGAGTGTTTTTAAGTCACTTTTCGGTGAAATCAAGCACTAATTCGATTTAAAATCGAACACTAGAGATGCGTGTGGTATCACGCAACGATTAACAACTATTCCGAAGCACTTACAAGAAAAAAACTTCGCAAATACTCCGATAGAAACACTTGAAAGTGATGAGCTCGGGAGCGCAGTCGAAACACGTCCGCTCTGCTCGGCGTCTCAAGTTGTTGTTGTTGTTGTTGTTGTTGTTGTTG